>NW_028288687.1:822500-862500 GCF_059628265.1 Tinamus guttatus
AGGAATTAAATTCCTGAGGGAACGGTCCTGTTCCCTGGGTTTTCCTTGGATCAACAGAGTTTCTTTGCTCTGCTAAATGGCTGGTCTAGCTAAGCAGAGCAGCTGCTGTCTTGGAGCACAGCAGAGGTGCGTTACGACAGTGGGTGAAATACAGCCAATTTATTAGAGTGAAGCAAAACCAGGAGTTAAGATGCTTTTTGCAGCCTTACAGATATCAGTGAGTGCTTTATAACTGTTACCTTTTCAAAGTAAAATAATTGGCAATGTTTATGGAAAAGATAAAAAGTATAAATGGCTCTTTGAATGAGTGGTGTTCTCTAATTTAAAGAGTAGCAAAATGAAAATATAAGTGTGTAACTTGCTAGAAAGAAGGGAACAGGGACTATAAACTGCAGCTAATCCACAGTCCTGCTTTTGGTGTTGATTAAACTGCTGCTGATGGGGCTCTCCACGGTGAAATCATTGTACAGTCAGAGGACAGCCCTTAGAGCCTAAAAGAAGACTAAAGATTTAAGTGGTAATTCAGCAAATTATTTAAGTTCAACTATAAGCTCAGGCTTAAATTTGTCCTTCTTCTGGAATGCACTGTTAAAATTTCTCACTTAATGTGCGAGAAGGACATATTTAACCTCATTAAATTCAAAGAAAATTTAATCACTACTGTCATAAATAAGGTTGGATTTTAGGGTGACAAATGTGGGCTGGGTGAAGCGTGGCACGACGCCGTAAAGGAGGATAGTCAAACCTGCAGATATTCTCAAAGTCAGTGAAATACCAGGTATCATTTCTTCTGTAAAACCTGCTTTGCATGGAGATACTAGTTTGTATCCTCGGGATTTAGTAGGAACATATTGAAAACACTGTATTGTTAAAAACACACTTCCTCCCTCAAAAGTTAATTCTAATGGTTACTTTGCTCACGGCAATTGATTTGGGTGTTCTTTATTCCATATAAGATAGGGAGAACAAAAAGTAAGAATCTGCATTTAGTAATTCTGTTAAATCTGAAGAAGGATTTGTGTGTGTGTGCGCACTTTGCAACGCGCCACAAAAAGTGAGTTCTGGAGGCTTGAAAAGAATACTCCCCCATCCCTTCCTGATATTCCAGGCAGAGCTTCTCAATACGTGACCAACGTGCAAAGAACCTCTTTTGCAAGGGCCAAGGATTAGCAATGAATATTATGGTAATAGAACAAACAAGGGGGCCTGTTTGGTTGTCTTTTGATTCCATACAGTGGTGCGGACGAGGATTTGTTTAATTTCTACCTAAAAGGATGGCATTTTATGATTCCTTTGGGAAATGAGCATCGTCGTAGTTGTCAAGGGAAGAAACCTCACGTTTTTTCTGCGCCAGCCACCCTGGGCAAGCAGGCTGTAGCCACATATTACCTGAGAAGTAAAGATGAGCAGAGCTACTTGGTGCACTTCAGTGACGAGGAGGCCAGGCTGATAGCGATGAGGCAACATTATCCTATTGCCACCTTCGTCTTTTTGACTTAGGGTAAACCCTACCCTGTAAGTAGCAGAAGAAATGAACCCAGTCTGAATTCTTTTCCTAAAAGACGGCTGTGAAAAATGGTCACTTAAAAACAAACAAATAGTGCATTTAGTGATAAACTGTCAATATTATAAATGTTTTCTCAAAATGCACTCTTTTCCAGTGCTTTTTGAGGGATCTTAGTAATGACAGTGACTCATTGTCAATCTCTCTTTTCCTCTTACAAGCAATTTTCATTAGAAGTCAGCTCAAGGAAATAAGGTGTGTGTTACGCTAAATGCCTCCAGCCCAGGAACCTTCCAAGCAGGGTTAGCCACCACGGTGCTTCCAGCCTTCAGGATTTTATCTTGGTCATGCAACATTTAGTGTGTTTTTCAAAACCATAGCATCTGGAGTCAAACGAATGCTTGGAAATCTGCTTTTTTGGAAAGTATGCGCCCTATCCTGCTATAATTGCCGTATTTTTAAGCCATTATTTTTAAGATTTTCATATATGAGAGCTTGGTGGGCCTGGCATAATAGGGATATGAAGATGGATTATTGAGACCCAGAGTAGTCATTAGGGTAAGGAGAGGGAGGCCAGAATAGTTGCAGAACTGAATGACTGATTGTGCTCTCTCACGCCTTCCTTTCAGAAGACAGCGCGCTGCATTTTGTGTTTTAATTTTAAAGATAATTACTTTAATTTAATTCAGTACTTTTTGGGAAGGTAGCAGAGATGAGGACATTTGTTACGGGCCTATCATCTCCCATGTTTGAATTTGTTCCTACTTAGTGAGGAGTGCTGGAAAGTAGGCTCTGCAGGTGGCTTCTGTGGGACTTGTAATCTTCCCCAATGGTATCTGCGTCGCCAAAAAAGCCCTCATCTCCTCAGCAGCTGCTGTTCCTGAGACCCCTTCCCAGTAACGTGAGTAGAAAGCCTGTGGACAGTTCCTTGGATCAGGGATATGGTTTTGGAGCCTCTTCTCCCTTGGCTCATGTTGCAGAACCATCTCCAGGTGGGTTTAAGCCTCCCTGTGCGCTAGTGTAGGCACAGGCTGCTCCTGGTCCCGTGTTCGTAGGCAGAGTGTGATTTTCAAAAGATCCTAAGGATCACGTCTTGGACAAACAGGCCACATCCGAGCCAGGTTTTACTAATTGGCACAATATCAACAAAATTGCTCTGTTCTCCGCGTGTCTCTTCATTCAAAACCCTTTATTTCATTCCTGTAACCAGGCGCCATGGAAAACTCCCTTTCAGCGGGCCCTGGAGGGAGGCAGCAGTGCCTTTCCCCGCGCTAAATGGGAAGGAGCACGTGGAAAGGAGGAGCTCTTCGGGGGTCCTCCGAGCAGCTGTCAGCTCGAGGAATTACCATGGTCAGAATAATAACGGATTTGGGAAGATGGGGCCGCTCGCTGCGGCTCGGGAAGCCCCCGCGGTAACGCGTCCCTATGGCGGGAGCTGTGATTAATGAGTCGCGGCGCGCTAACGAGGGCCTCGTCTGCGTGGGTGCGTTTTGTTGCTAACACGTGTCCTGCTGCGACTGAAAGTAAGACGCGCTGTCCAAGTTTATTTTAAAAGTTTATTTTAAAAGTTTATTTCTACTTCCGTTGCAGGTTTAGGTGTGCCCAGTTAATAAAAAGTAAATGGTTTCATTAGGAAGTATGAAGTGCTCCTTTTTGTAGTGCAAAGGCACTTTGCTCTTTACATGTCCTCCCTTAATGCCACGTATTTAAAATTAGTATGAAACCAGTCTGAATATTGTTTTTAAGAACAAAACCATTTCTATGCTCCCAAACCAAATGCGACAGGAAAAATACCATTACTTCAGGACAAAATATAAAAAGGGGATTCAATTTTAAAATGCTTGTGGCAATGAAAAAATATAACTCCAAATGTGAGCCAATTCACTGAGGCCTTAACATTCATTTGTTGCAAATGGAGGGGGCAGCGGAACCTCGTGCCGGAGCCAATTGGCGGGTTGGAGGCAGGGAAAGGTCAGGCAGCGGCTCCGGGTGCGCGAGCTGCTCCTCGACTTTGTTAAAATGCTGGTATTAAACAGAAGTTACATCTGGGGTCAAGTGACCGCAATAACAGGGGACGCGGCGAGCCCTCAAATCATTCCGGCGGATGGAAATGACACGGAGCTGACATAATATCTGAGGTGAGATGAAACTGAAATCCTCAGCACCTGAACGCTTCACCTACTGATGGGCAACCTGACCCTAAGCAATCTTATAATCGCACCCATGTCAAGGGGGGAGCTGTGTTTCCAGGTGCACGAGGTGCCGTTGCTGCTGTCTATTTTTGGGAGCTCCGGCTCTGCTTCTGGAATGATGTTGGTCAAAGTTTCCATACCTCGCTTTAAACCTTCCTCAAAAAATCAGCTCCCGTCTTCATGAACAGGCCCTTCTTTCCCTTGTGTTTTCCTTCTCCCTAGGTAGCGGCTCTTGGCTGTGTAGGGAGCAGGAGCGGCGGGTGTTGATCACAGTTATTTTAACAGATTCAAGTTGGGACGGGGTGCAGCGCTATCAAACTGAACACCATGAGAGAGCAAGTACTGAGGTCGTTCTGGTTTGCTCAAGGAGAAGTGATTTGGGGCACAGAAAGTCACGTTTTCTAATGAACGCACCTTTTGAACAGAAAGGAAAAAATACACTGGTTGTTATACAGCTACTGGATAACTTTCACAATGAAAACAATACCTGTTTTTTTTTTTTATTCCATCTTGAAATCTTACATCTTTAAAAGTTGTCTTCAATTCCATCTTCAGAACTGCATGCTGGAAGACCCTGATTTCAGAGACTTCTTTGTGCTTTTGTGCTCCTGTTTTTCTAAAGAGGGGAAAAAAAAGCTCAAATTAAAATCCCTTCCACATAAGCAATGTGACACCAACATACTCCTACCATATTTTCCAAGCCAATATTTTTGCATGGCCCAGAACTGCCGCGGCTCTCACTGTCCGATGAATCAGCATGTATTTAAATCCGAGGGAGCAAGGAAGGACTACATTAGTCCTGTTCCACGGACCTGTCAGAGCTCCGAAGAGATTAAACGCGTGACCCCTTCATCCCTAACATTGCTCCACAAGAGACATTTCTGTCACTATTTCTGCCACTTGCCTTTCGAAGACGCCACGAAGCCTTAGGGCGACCTCTGCTACATTTCAGTGTTGTTTATTGATTTCTGACCCAGTGCTTAATAGTTTTCCCAGTCCCCCTGAATGGCTTTTGTAAGCAATAGGGTTTGTGCATCTCCCCGATCAATACCTTTTATATTTACAATAAAATTGAAACTGCTTCTGCTGGGGGTGCAGCCCAGCATTTGTCATCCTTCAGCGAGGGAAAACTATGTCATTATCTTAATTAAAACATTTATTTCTGATTAAGAGAGTGTCCTATCTCATTAATTTTTCCCTTTCCAATAGAAAGGGAATAGAATCCTATTGATTTTTGCACTTTTACACATCTCCACTGCTGGGAAGATAATTGAGAAGTTAGCCAGAATAAATGAAGTTTCAAGTCTAGCAGGCCAGCCAATACCTTCCAAATTCAAGGTGTTTTTATGAAGCTGGATTTTAATTTGTTGGCAAGCTGAAGCAGTGGGACTTATTCGGCTGAGTAAATTGGATTAAGAGTAGAATCTCCTTGAAGCGTGTCTTGGTGAATGCTGAGGGGCTTCTTCCCCCTGGACAGCCACAGAGCTGCGTTGGATTTATGCTAAGACAGCTTCCAAATTGCCCTCCTTCAAACTGCAGCCTCGCTCCAGGAAGTGGGGATTAGCAGCCCTAAAGCTTATTAACTTCCTTTCCTTCCGTTGGATCCCTTGCCTTAAAAACAACCAAACTCTAATCAGCAGCTGAACTAGACCTTCAGATTTGCTGCGTCAATTGATTACACTTTATTAGAATAATGGGATTAAATCCAAGCTTCATTAAAAAGAATTCCCTTCGCATGAATCCCAGCTACTGAGGACCTGTCCAGCATCGACGGTAGCAATTACAGTCCGGATATAGGGTACTGCTCATTTTGAGTGTTTTTCTCTATGAATTAACAACCAATCCACTGAGTTCATGAACATATATTAAGGTCATGCAATCACCATATATTCCACTAGAAATCGCGGTATGTGGTTATACAATGAGAACTCCACAATTTTGTGCTTAAGTTAAACAGTGTTTTGCCTATTTTAATAAGTAATTTCACCGTAAGATTTTCTTACTGGTGTCTTAGTTATTTTACAGCAGGAAAGAGCATCTTCCTAAATACCTTTGAGTCCTCTAACAAATGTGGGGATTCCTTCCTTTATTTTTTGTAGTTTGGAAATTACTTGATATAAAATGAAGGTAGAACCAGCAAAAACTATGTCCATCTACAAGTCTATTTTAGTAATTTAATCTCCATTCAGGGACTACTGGAAAGCAAGTTTATCGAAAAGGCTGCTTCCTCTCTTTTACTCATCCATTCTTTACAATTTGATGATTTCATGACATTGATTTGATTACGTTCCTTAGTGATCTAAAATGTATGGACTGCAAGTCAAAAATAGCTTCTAATTGCTTTAAGTTTGTGATTTCCAGCTCTGGTGAAGCTTTTGGGGAGGGGGGAGCTGTTGTGACTGTTTGAACCTTGTTAGTTTCCAAGGCAGAAAATCCAAAATATACAGGAAAAAAGTCCCCTGAGAAAGCACTCTAAATGCCTTGGTTACAACAAATCAACAGCACTAGATTAAAAATGCTGTGTAAGTGAAGAACTTAATTTCTTGCTGCATTTTAATGCATTGTCCCAGGCAGCAAAGTATGCAAAAGGTTGAATACATTCATCACAAACAGTTCTGTTTTCTCTTTTTACACCAATGAGAAATTACAAGATTACCAATGACCTTCCTCCCAATGAAGCACCATAATTATGGTCATTTGTTATACAACAGAGATGAATGGTTAGAATTTACATAGAATAAAAATATTATTTAGCAGCTGTTATTGATGTGTGAAGTGTAATCCTAATTTATTTAAATGCTATAAATATATTGGTAATGTATTCTTTTCAAATTAACCTCATGAACCTTATACTGGCAAAACTTCAATTAATATTGCGCTAAAATCCATTTTTTCCTGTTGTGTGGAATATCGTATGGGTAAAAATTTACAGCTGCAGCGGCAGTGCTGACTCCAAGAACATGTTTGATTCTTTTCATTCCTTGATTCAAGACTGTGATATTGGAATTATTCAGGAAAGAAAAAGTCCTTTAAATTCAAACCGTGCTGATCATAATACTTTTACAAAAAACAGTTTTCTTCTCCTATTAATTGAACATCCAATAGCTATTCCAAATGTTTTTCCAAACATTTCCTAGCTGTTCTTTTTTTTTCTTTTTGGTGCTGTTTTCTAATATGTTTTGTACATTGAACAGGCTGGAGAATAAAATAACAAAGAGAGGAAGAAAAAGATTGATTCAGGGCATTTTTAACGGAGTTCTTCTAGTTTGTATATGGTAATGGCACATTGTAAGAACACAACAGGACACATTGAATTGTTCCAGCTTTTGATTAATTTAGAGGCACCGACACACGTCGGGCTGTGTGTGCGTGTGCGTGCGGATAATACTTTTAGGTTGATCTCTTTTGTATTCTGTCCATCTGCCCCTGGCTGTCATTATTCCATGTTCATCGACAGAAGAGTTATAGTTTGCAAAAACCTATCAGGTAGGCTGGACACCAGATAATTGAGGTGATGATCAGTGCTAGCAAAAGACAATTGATAGTGATAGTG
This sequence comes from Tinamus guttatus, assembly GCF_059628265.1. Classification (NCBI taxonomy): domain Eukaryota; kingdom Metazoa; phylum Chordata; class Aves; order Tinamiformes; family Tinamidae; genus Tinamus; species Tinamus guttatus. The sequence goes on from NW_028288687.1 coordinate 829,750, forward strand.
TCAGAGGCTGCACCTAACAGGATCTGCACCCTCTGTCTCCTTTAGCCTTTCTTTGGAATGGACAGAATATAGAATAACATGGACATGTCTGATGTGCATCAATAGATCGGGTGGCAGTGCATAATACTTCTTGGAACCTCAATATGATGGTTGTATCTTTTGACATTGCAGCAGGTTATTAAATAGAAATGTGAACTATTAAGAGATGATCCTGACTCTCAATACATTTTTATCAAAGTCAAAAAATACTTGACACCATTGAAAGGGTCCACTCGGAAGAAGCAGGAAAAATAGGGAAGTCAAGTATTACAATTGCCCCATTCTTAAAAAGGGAAACATCTTAAAGACATGGTACAGTGTTGTTAGTAGTAATTAATAAAATGCAAGCATACATACTGAACAGGGTATAGAGAGATTTTCAGTGATTTTTTCCATTTTACTTTTAAAGCTACTGGTAAACGAAACAGGACGGTGTTAGCTGGAAAGGGCACGAACCAGAACCTCCCACTGTAACACTCCCAAACTTGGAAGTTACTGGGTCCAGATTCCAGTTGGGAATGTGCTCCCTTCTTATAAACAGCTGATCCTAGACTGTAGGTCAGACTGCACAAACATCTCAGTGATTTGGATTCAGCGTGAAACCGGCTTTATAGCTTGACCCTGTCTCCGAGGATATTAGTATCTGAAATATTATTCCCTGGAATTATAAAATTGAATGGATAACACTAAACTATGAGAATGTATTTAAATCTCACTCTGCCAAAAGCATCTCATTCTCTTTTACCATTTTGGATTACTGTTTATTTTTCTGGATGTTTCAAAACATAATTCTCCTTACTGACTTTTAAAAAATGACATCTTTATTTCGACCCAAATGTTCCGCTGCTGCAGCCGACGCTCTGACACTACCTCCTGCAGAGCTTTGTAACATTTGCACAAAATGGATGAGATTTTGCATACACGACCCATTCAGCCAACTCCGAGGGACCCTCCACTCTACCCCTACATATTTCCAGTGACAACGGCAGGGTTAGCGTGGGCAGCTTGCAGTAGGATTTATCCTCTTATGCCCGTCTGTAATGTATGCAAGAAAGTCATAGCTTTGCATGGCTATTAAACACCCTATAGTCTATATAAAAACATGCAAAGTCGAGGCTTAATAGCAATAAAATATTATGGGTACTGCCCTCAACCATGGCTGAGCGAGCATGTCCCTTGATTGGGTAATTGGCAGCCTGCGTACTGCAGCACGCTCATGAATAGTCATGCCTTTTCATTACGGTGAACAATAGGTTGCCTAACTATATAACTCTGCTTCCCAAAATGACTTTCCATTGGTTTCCATCCTCTTCCTGCCCCCGCAAGCCATTGCTTCCCGATGCTCCCGCATTCTTCCTCACAGCAGTGTGCTCTCAAAGCCATTACATGCTCGCTCAGTGGCACTGAGACTCCACTGTTTTTTATTTTTCCCTGGGGCCAGTTGCCTTTGGGAGGGACTAAGATACATTAATGGGAAAGATCTGCTCCCTAATTCATGGCATTTCAGAGAGACCTTTGAATATATTGGACTCCAGTTGGATTAATGTCATTTCAGGCAGGACAGTAAGTTTACTGTAGTTTGTCAACTATCATTCATTTAGGAAGTCCAGTGATTTAACCTGTAGCCGGGCAGCGGGGATGGAAGACAGACCGGGATGAATGATGTGGGATTTTTAAAACGTGCACGTAGCCGCCCGGCAGTGTCATGCGGTTGATCAGAGTGTGGTTGGAAATACATTCATGAAGCGGGGCTGAGATCTGCAATAAAAGCAGCCTTAGTCAGCACGGCCATTAACACCTGAATCCCCCACTTCTCCCCCAACCTGGGAGAGGTGAGGCCTGTCCCTGCAACATGCCAAATGGATTGATTTACACCTACGTGATGGATGGGGCGATTGTCACTGGAATTGCACTGAATTATGGTGACACTGCTTCTGTTCCACAAGCCACTCCCCATATGTCCTATAACTCAAAAGCAGAATGACAATAATACTATCTATGAAATTTATATTCATGATTATAAATTAATTCTTTTTTGGCCAGACCAGCAGCAGCAGCAGCCTGGCTTTGCAATTTCCAAACAGCATTTATGGCATTGGCTTGGGAATACTATCTATCAAGCTTGGTGACAAATGTGGTAGATGACGGTCTTTCCCGCCGCTGGCTCAGACATCCAGCTGTGTTACAGGGGGAAAGAAAGTGCTATAAAATAACGGGCATCCTTGAGCAGCAATTTCTGACCAGTGTTCTTCCCGCCTCGCATCCAGCTGCACAAGTCTTCTTTGAAGCGCAGACTTCTTCGGAGAAAAACGGGGAAACCAGGAGGTATCTCTGCATGGAGGGAAAAGAGCCAACGGGAGAGTGAAATCATTACTGGAAGCTGGAGAAAGCTCCGCGCCAGCCCGCGGGGAGGCCCAGCTCTGACTCGGGCCTCTGATTTGCTGTTGAACCCTTTGGGCAGTGGAATGGGGTTTAACATTTTTTAATTTCAGGTGAAATACTTTAACAAAGGAGATGGTGGAACAGTAGACTCATCTTAGAGCTCTGCTAATCACAGCATTTGGAAGATGTGCTGTTGCAGATCTTCATCTCAGCGGCTTAAGTGCAATGAATGCAAGAGGGTAATTGCATTGCTAACACCAGTGAAATCAGAGGGGTGGCATCATTTTATGGCTATTTGGAAGTGCCTTGAAATGCCAGTAGTATCTTCTGGAACTGCTTTTATATGTTCTGATGGCTCTGAATTGGCCCCAGACTGAAACCCACTGATGCATTTTTGTGCACAGGTTTGGTTCAGGTTTGTGTTTCCCTGGCATTCTGCAAACACAGAGGGCTTTTGCCTCTGTAGTTTTATCAACTACCTGAAACCAAACACTTACCTTGAGATTCACCTAACGCATACTGCATCCTGGTTGTAAAATATGTAACTAGCGCCATCGTGCTCGTCAGTCACACCAGCAACCCCGTCAGCAGAAACACCATCGCGCAGGGGCAGAAGGAGCAGCCTGGGCAGCACAAAACCAGTGGAGATCTGTGGGCCAAGAGGTATAAGCTGAAGACTGGTGTTAGAAATTAAGAGTAATGATCATATTTGTGCACAGACACTTGTTACATTGACAACCAACATATGAGCAGAGAAATGGTGCAAAATGATGAATAAGTTTCTTCTTTTGAAGTACTCAGTTGGCTGCAGTAGTTGCTTTTGCTTTAAAACTAAGATGTCTCTTGTCTGACGGCGAATTCTGTTGTCCACAGTCGCGCGTTATTTATCGGACCGAAGGAGGATTTTTAGAAGTTGCTGGAGCTGATTGGCTCTTCGGGGTTTTTTTAAAGTTTTTTCGTTTGTTTGCTTTTTCTCTCCCGTGTGTGTGTACCAGAGAATACATGAAGTGTCCAAGACAGATGTGGTGCTGAGGTGCTGAGCAGTTTGCTGTTTCCCTCGTCGCTGCAGGGCATGCCTGGTGCATTGCGCTCTTTACCTCCTGCCGGGAACCAAACCAGAGGTGACATCGTTACTGTCTGGGGATAAGTCTGCAGATCTTTGCTCTTCTGAGGGGATACGAGGAGCATTTCACCATGACCTCTTGCCGCCCACTCTAATGAGAAGGAGGGTCTTTCTTCAGGACTGTGTCTTTCCTAACAGCTCTTTAGCCCTTTCCACTAGTGTAGCCACCTTAGCTGCTCTTGCATGGGTTGCCCTGGCATCGGCAGATCCTGTTGTCCTTTTCTGCAGAGCTTTGCTGATGGCAGGGACTTGTCCCCATGTGAGAGACCTTCTGTGCGAGCTGCTTTGTCGGTGGCAAAGGGACATGTTCCCCTTGTGACCCTGTAGTGCGTTGGTCTCGGGGCGCTAGGACATTGAGAAGCTCTTGAACAAGGCACTGAATTATCTTGGGTGTTGCAACAGGAGGGAATTCCTGCCTTGCAGCAGTGATAAACGCCGGTTGCAGGAGCAGCTTCAGGTGAGAACAGTCGCTCCAGCCATACGTGCAGCTTCCAGTTCTCCAGATAGCCCCTGTCTGCAGATTTCTATTCTGGAGGTACTTTGTATGGTACCATACAACCCAACCCGTGTATAAGGATGCTACAGCTTTGGGAAAGTTGGAATCCAGTGGAAACTCCCGTTCGTTTCTTCTCTGCTGCCTCCACTTATTATTGGTAAATAACCTCGCTGTGTTACCTGTCCTTTCCCTACTCGCTCTTTATCACTTTCACACCCCACTGCCATTCGGTCCAGCCCAGCACTCTCCCCTCCCATCATTTAAATGCTTTTTCACCACCCTCCTATGTAAATTCAGGCTTACACTTTGTAATAGTAACAGGAATGCATGTCTATTACACTGTAGGTCTCCAAAATACTGAAATCCACTAATGGAAAAGGTTTTTCCATCCGTTCCAAGTGAATGGAAATGCAGTTGTATGGAATATAGCTATGGTGCTTGAAAATCTATACAGATAGGAGAGAAAAAGGAAGATTGTTCATTTACATAGTTTGTGGTCTTATTTAGAGATTGGAGGTAAAAGACAGGCACATCTTAAGAAACCACAGCAATATATTTCGTTTGATGACAAGTAATGTACATTCTTTAAAGGCCAGGTAGAAATAAATGATACTGCAAGGAGGGTAGACAGAGAATGGGGTAAATTACTACTTAAGCCAGCTTTGAAATGCTTTTTAAATATAAATCCAGAGCAATGTCGAAGAGCAAAACAGCCCACTGAAGTACAAACAACCCTAAACCTATGATTTGGGAAGAAATTAATTTTAAAAAAGGCTGAAGCAGGTTGTTCCGAGGACAGCGTGAGGATGCCAGCCAAAGATCCGTGGCCACACAGGAGACTAATCCTTTCTCTGGTTACAAGTACATCCTTTCCAAAAAAAATATGTTCCTTGGCTGTGGATCTGCATTTTGACTGTCTGATGAATCAGACATAAACTATCCCGGGGTTTGAGGAGCTCATTAGGCCGAGCGCTTCCCTCGCCGCTCTGCGTGGCGGCACTCGCCACTTCTGCTGACTCGTCCCTTGCAGCCCGGGGGACGGTTTTGACCTTGGTGCCGGGCTCCGCGGCAGGTCCCTCCGAGCAGCCCTTCCCTGGCCGCCCGGCCGCGCGCTGAGGGCTGCCCGGGGGAAAAACCCTTTTCCCAAAGGAAACATCCTCGCCGCGGTGGTTCCAAAGTCGAGCACCGCTAGCGGTCTAGTGGAAAGATAGAAGCTGTGGCATGTTAGTGTTTGGAAATTAGAAAACGGGAATTTTATAACATCATCAAGATGCTAACTCGGTGAAGAAGGATTTATTTTGATACTACACCATGATTACAGGAATATTTGCAAAATAACTAATCTATGAACACTCGCTACATGCAACTAGATGTGATGCCCATTGCCTTTTCTAAAAAAAAGGGACAGCATTATTTGATATATTTACATTGTATTTGGCTCCATACACACCTGATCAAGCTCCAAGAAGAAGGGGCACTGTTAAAATAGAAAAGTCTCATAATGGCAATTATGACAATAGCTCACTATTTATGAACTCTGGTTTTAGAGTATCTGTATTTCTCCATGATAACCAATCCCAGGAAGCAAAAGCAGGAGCTACTGCCCCTCACCTGTAGTTATGGCAGTTTCACAATCTCTATGGATCATCAGTGGCAAAAATATGTAATGCAAACTGAGCATCACAGCTGAAAACTATCAGTAAATTTGGCAAGTTTCGTCATTTATAGTTTGTTTGGTCTTCTCTGATTCCTCCGAGACTCAGTCATTTGCAGGGCTTTTTTGCTGCTGTGCCATGACTGGATTCACTTTCTTTACCTTCTGGGCATCTGTACATAGAAGAACTGGAATTTTTTTAAAAAAAAATATAAAAGTAAAAGGGGACCAATATAGATTGGGATGTGGAACCATAGAGGTCAGTGCAATCACAGCAAAAATTAATTGTTCTATTGTACTGTAGGTATTAAAAAATATTAGGGACATCCAAAAAATACGAGAGAAACAAAAGCATAAGATACATCCTCAAACGTAGCTCTTCTGGGCCATGTACACATTTGAATGGAATTCATCTTTAAAATTTAAATGAAAAAAAATTCCTTCCCCAGCTGAAATTCCAACTTGCCAACTCTCAAGCCCAGGTGGATTTTTATAGCCAAGATCTAAACCCCTGAAAAATAGCAGTGTATGGTCTAATGGAAATGCTGACACAACCTACATTACAGCTGCACGAATCGTGCCGGTATAGTTTATGGAGAGCACATTTTGGTTTTGTCAGGTTTTTATACACAGGCTGTTGTAAATTTGAAAGAAGACTGTCTTGTTAAAGCTTTAAGACTGTACAGATTAGCAGAGATGGGCCAGAACCCTGAACAGTCTCCACTTCCAGCTGCCTCCCAAACTCTGGAGAACTGGAAGCCCCTCGTGAACATCGCGCCACCTCTGTCTTCAGCGCTGCAGGTAACTGGCTCTGTTTCGGGGTGCAGCCCCTCAGGGGCAGATCAAGGCAGGAAGCTGCTTTCTCCCTAGAAAGGTCGGAATTAGACTCCCAGTCTACTGAGAAAGGGCAGTTTAGTCCAGAAGTTAAAATTACACTGTTGCTTGAAGTCTAATGCTTATGGCAGGTAAATACCCGTCTGAATGGTGTTGAAGTAGGGGTGTATAAAGGCTGAGTCTCTAGTTGTGACTCAGAAAATTAAGCATTGTGTCTTTAATAAATGCCTGTGCAGGAACTTGAATTTAGATTGAAAACCTCGGCTCAGAAGCTTTTGGGAAAGCTTATCCTGCACCCCTAGGAATGAAGTCATTGTGGAAACAGATATTAATTGAGTGTCACTGTTCGGGCCCAACTGTAATTTGATGGATAACATTAACAGGATATCACTGTTTTTCAACTGGAAAGGTGGCTCCTCTCTAAGTATATCCCAAAATTGGCTTGTGTGTGCATAAATTAACCCAGAGCAAGGTAAAGGGGAAAAATCTGTTTAAATATGCATTAATCTTTTATTGGCTTTTCCACTTCTCATAAACAGTTTGTAACCATACATATATCATCATACCAAACATCATGTATAGCTTCTCACTCAATAATCCAATTGATATCAAGGTGATATATTTAGTAGCAACAGTTCTTAAATGGGCCATTTTATAACCTAGGCAAAGGTTAATCATCCTTAGCTTCTTAAGTGTGATCTTAACAGTCCTGCTAGTGCTTACCAGTGAATTTCAAGTAGGGCTGTCGTTTATACTTAATTAGGATACAGATTCTTTATTAGTGTTGAAAGGCAAGCCAAGATGTTAAAAAATTATTCGTTATGCTGCATGCTCTGTTTTTGAGTGCTGAGATACCCAGGAGAAGGAGCTGCCTGTGAGAAGCCAGGCCTCAGCTGAATAATGAGCTTTTCTGGGGCTCTCCCATCAGGAACCCAGGAATCAAGGCCATGGGAACCGCTGCGTTATGTGGGTTTTCTTCAGCAGTTATTCAGTAGGAAGCCAGCACTGGACTCGTTTCCTCCCCCTGGACAGCACATCGCTCTCCGTCAGGTGGGTGTTCCAGGGAAGCCTGACGCGTGACCTGGTGGCACTGGCCCCGTCAGCAGGATCTGCACGCCGGCGAGGTGGCCGCACCAAGGGCTTCCATCAGGCCCTAAGCAGCCTGCACATAAAACGGTGACGCAGCTAAATTTAATCTCTCGGATCCCTCTTGAGAACCTCTCTTCTTCAGGCTATTCCCACATAGACAAAAAGATTTTGTCTCACTAAACCTATTTATTGACCGTAGCTGTCACCCCTGCTCTGACCAATGACCTTATCTGAATATTCAAATCTATTGTAGATCACAGGTTCAAATGATTTTTTTACCCTTTGAAAGCCCTGTTTTCATAGTGAGCTGATTACAAATGACAATATTATAAGGGGTGTAATTGAGATTCTACAAACAATTTGCACCTCAGATTTACAAAAATAATATATATGGAAGTGTGAATGCTGCTGACATCTCCTTCCCCCCAGCAGCCTGCTGGCTCGATCCCGTGGAAACGGGCACATCCCGTTCAGGTAATGAAAGCCCCGCGGCACAGAAGGGCTTCACGAGGGCCTGCCTATTCTGCCGCCCCAATGTACAAACCCTGATCTTAGTTCATCCTCTCAGCACGGCTGCAGTCTGATTTTTCCCCCTCTGATGTTTCTTCACAAATAGCAGAAAGAAAACTTGGCAATATTGAACTTTAACCTGAATCAGTGCTACTCGAATGGCTTCAAAATCGGCAGATTTAACTGATCCTAGTGAGACTTTCAATAAAAGTGCCTTATCTCGAGTAGATCTTACCCAGCTCTTTGCCTGCCCATCCACCCTTGCATTAACTGACTGGTGCTGTTTGGGTGAGGACACGGTATAACCAGTGTTTTAAAGCATTCTGAGTCCACAGACATAGAAGAACTAGAGAGCAAAGTTGGCCTGAGTCAGACTGAGCTGCACTTGGTATTTATAGTGAGACTTAAGCTCACGGTAACCTCAGCTGACTCAGATGTTGCTGTAAAGCACCAAGCAACCTGAGCCCATTCCCAGAGTCTCCCAGAGCACCTCGGAGGAGCCTTGGATTGTAGCAGGCACGTTGCAAGGAGGCAGATTTGGAGAAATGATGCCATCCCAGTGAAGAAAGAGAGGAATGTGGGAACCGCTAAAGCTCTGAATGAAATTAGGAAAGTCAAAGCCATAGGAATGAGAAGCAAAGATGCCAAGGGTATGAAATTAGGTGGGATAAATCCCTTCTGTTTCATAAGGTCTGCAAAAATGCTTTTCCTCAAACATAAGAAAGAAACAATCCAATGTAGCCACTAGCAGATCCCAAATCTGGATCCTGGTGACCAACAGGGATCCATGGAGCGGACGCAGGCCAAAGCCATGAGCATTTGCTGGCGCTCGGGGTGTTCTCAGGAGCAAAACACAAGCACAGAAACCCTGAGTCGCCTGGCTCCGCTTTTCCAGGCATCCTGGGAGTCGTGGTGCAGGTCATTTAGAGGGGCTGGTTTTCAGCAGAGAGGAATGAGCTCCGGGCTGCTCGGGCATGTGCTCCGTTGGCTTCCCTGTGCCCTGCTCCGGCCGCGAGAGCAGCCCCGGGGCAGAGCGCGGGGCCGTTCTTACCTGCTTTACTGCAGGCGGGCCAGGATGGAATACAAGGTGCAGGCACATTCACAAGGCCCTTGGAGCTGGCTGTGCGCATGGTGATAGGGAAGTGCAGGGCGTTGTTATAAATTTGAATTTTCTGCAGCATGTTTCCTAAATGCTAACATAAATAGCACAGGAAATAATAAAATGAATAAAACACATGGCTTCATTTTAGTTCCATTCGAAAAGACAAGGTGTGAAATGCAGAGTTGTGCTCTCCAGGTGGTGATCTCCATGCATACTAGAGTGTTTGTCCTGAATTTCATCGCTTTAAAAAAAGTCATGAAAAGCCTTGATTTAGCTGGCGTTTAATGTGTTTTTTATATAACTCCTGTGATATAATCAGTTACCAAGGGAAGCGGCGTGGAAACTTCAAGAGCAGTAAAAGCTCCGGCGCTTCCTGCGCGGGGATTGGCTTGCGGGCTGCGCGGACCCCAAAATTCCCCGGCCGCATCCGCCTGCCGCCGCCAGCGGCGCCGGCCAATCCGCGGAACACGGAGCCGGCGGGCGCTGGGCAGCGGCAGGAACGGGCGGCCGTAAATCACGGGCTCCCTGCGTGGCTGGGAGTAGCAGTGCGGCAGCCATAGGCGAGTGCATTAATGTCTCCAGCTATCCATAAATGAAAAATCATGTACGGCAACGTTCGCTTTATTGTTATTCCAGCAGAGGGTTTTTCCTTTTTTGTTTCCCCCTTTTTGGAGTCTTTGTTTAATTTTTATTTTTTAAATATTTTATCTTTCTGTCCTTTTTGGCACAGGAGCGTTCCTTGCCATCAGTAAAACCTATTGTCTCTTTTCTGTTGACAGAGTGGCTTTGTGTTTATAAAATATTACCTTTAAATTACTCCATCTCTTCATGGATGTTCAGAAGAAGGTACCACATGCACATTATTATCCAGTGCCAGAAATGTCTCCAGAATCAGGCAGTCACTGAAATGCTGAAAACGCGTCACCACATTGAAATGTGCTATGAAGAATGTTGGCAACATTTTAAATTAAGTGTTTTTAATATGCTTAACCATGCATTTAATTTAAGCTTAATGAGACAGTGATTGTAAGCTGACTAAATACCAGGGGGTTATTAAAAACATATTTACAGAGATTAACAGTGATGTAATAGATACATATTTATTCCATCATTGGTAAACCATTAATACTACATTTTTAATTAATTGGTATGTACTCAATATACAGAAGGGCTCTAGAGGTATTTATTATATTTGCTTTGCATTGATGAAACAGCAACTGGTTTAATGAGGGTTAATTGATCTAACTAGCTGTTAAAATACACATTTTCCATTCTGTGGTTACCTAGGCTTGAATCAACATAACATTCAAGCAACTGGAGTTCAGTATGTGCTTAATAGGCGTGGGATTATTCACGTGCTTATAGGTGAGCGGCGGTTTAAATGATCTGCTGAGTTGAGAGCGATTACATTTTCCAGAGAAATACCCGAATGATAAATGATATTGAAAAAAAATCATAGAAATGCCAGGCATTATGCAAGGTGTAGGATGTGACAGCCCCAAAGACTTCTGTCACGCAGGAGGCCTCCTCTAGACTTTCTCCCTGGGTTTTGGTGTTGTCTCAAATCTAATCACCCAATTTTGAGTCACCGTCGCTCTAGCTGCACTGACTGGGCATGTCTTCCCGCTGACATTAATTTCACACTGCTGCTTAACCCATTGCAATAAATGAAAGTCTCCCCTTGTCGTGAATTCCAGCACGATTGGGTCCCAAATCTGTACTGAGCAGTCAGTGGGCATCAGGTTGCCTTTCCATGCAGTATCTGATTTGTCAGCTCTAAATGATGTGCAATGTGCTTACGAGAGACTCCTGATTTTACGTGCTGCAGCAATGTGTGTGTGCCTAATGGAAAATCTACGAGCGTTTTTGGAGTGGTTAAAACATACTTTCCATTGTTTTTAATTTAATTTTACTTTTTTATGAAGAATCTTATAGAAAGGGCACTGTGAAAAAGCAATGAAGACCAAATTGCTCTACATGAAGTTTCATTTCTGGAGAGCTGGAAAGATTAATTCACTTGGCTGTGACTTGTTCATTACTACCCCAAGCTAACCAAAAAAAAGAAATATCACAGAGAGCAACTTCTCCATTCTGCAGGTCAGAACTGTGTCCTGATCACAGCAGTGCAGGGCGAGGAAGGGAAAAATTACCCGTGGTTATTACCCTGACCATGCCCTACCTACACAGAACAAATTATTTTGATGCTGCAATTTTACTTACCATTTCTGATATGATTTTTTTCTCGCTTTTATTTTATTATATTTTATTTGGACAGGTATGTTCCTAGTGCCGTTCCAAATAGGAGTAATTTTCATGTGCCTTGTTCCGTGGGAAAGGAAGTTAATGCAGGTATGTGGGTGTGGATTTTTTTGGTTGCCTGGTTCAGGGAGTTTTTGCTTAATAGGCAGTGGAGTTAACTGGATTCTGTCATCATCAGATAGCAAGTGGAAAATCCAGTCATTTCTTGCTTATGCTTCATAAGATCTCAGCAGGAAATGCCTTTTTCCGGATTTTTTACTTCTGGATTTTAGGTTCAAGTACATCTCTAGAGATCCTCCTGATCTCTAATCAAGATGAAGAGGAGGTTCACTTGTTTTCCAGTGCATTGCCCATGGACGTGGCAGGGGCCCATAAAAGATCAGATCAGCCTAACCCAGGCAGATTGATACAAACAGTTTATCAGGCCTCTATTTTTCACTTGGCTTGCCTATGATAGCTTAAAGCAGAACTTCACAACATCCATTTCGATTTCTTAAATTCTTTAATGATTCAGAATTCTTCACTGAATCTTTTTTAAGGGGACACGTGATTGATAACTCTTAATAAGCGACATGCCATTTTATTCTGAATCAAAAGTTTTTTCTTTGAAAACAGCTTAATTAACATTTTGAGGTGCATAACATTTTCATTTATTTCTCTTTTTTGTTTTTATTTTTTTTTAAGTTTTGCAGTGATAGTGATGAAGATTTCCTAATGTATAAAAAAAACAGAGAGTGGGCCCAGTGGGATCTGCAATCTGATTAGCTTTCAGTTTGAAGCTAAAGGAGGAGATTAAGCAGGGAAGGACTGCTGTGCTATTAAAAAGAAAACCTGATTTCTTTTATCCATTAGCCAATAAAAGGAGTTCAGCTGTCAGCAGAATAGCTAAATTTGTAGAAAGATCATCAGGTAAATATTTGAAACCTGTGCAACTTTTTTTCAGGGTGGGATAACCTAAGGTAAATTCCACTCTCAGGGAGGACTTTTAAAGCTGGAATCATTCTCCTGTAAATCCAGTTTTGGTGTGCTCTTGGAAAAGTCTTATTATACTGTGTTTCAAACAGCTTTCAGCACAGTAGGCTCTGGTCCTTGACTGAGACTCTTAAGTTGTTGCCACAGTAAATAACAAAAATAAAATTCTAATCCCCCTGAAGTTGCATGGAGCAGCTCCAAATTTATATCTGGAATTTAGTGCAATGTAACTTCAGTCTGGTGATTTACCTCTGTATACCAGTTTTACCCTAAAGAATTCTCAAAGTCTTTCCAACTAGGGGTAATGCTACTGCGCTGCGTTCTGCTGTTCTGATTCGCCTCTAAATGTTGTAAGTGGCACGAGCCGCAAGGTCCCTTATAAAAAATGATGGGTATCCACCTCAGATTTTCCCTCTTGGATTTTCCTGTGTTTTGGATACATTTCACTGTGGAAAGGGTACAAAAAGCAACACCTGTAATGTTTTCCTTGCAGGTATGTATGGTTTTAAGGAAAGAAACGATACGGGTCTTCCAAACTAGACGCAGGCTTTTGGAAGTTTTACTGGCACATCTGTTTCGCACAGTCCTTGAGAACTAGACACATTCACATTCACAAGCCATTGTATCCCCTGCTGAAATCCTTTCCCATCTGGAACACAGCAGCTATTTAACAGGGTCGATTTTATGAAGATGTGTGCAGGTAAAAGGGCATGGGAAGATAGTTTGCTGCTGCTAAACTGTGACAGCATCAAGTGCGAAATTAAATCAAAGTAACCAACTGGTATTGTAAATTAGAGCTACAGTGGTATCTGAAACTTCTGAAAGCAAAAGAGCTACTAGAAGTTAAAGATGGGCTGAACATTTCCAACTTTCAGCAATTTTAGAACACTTTTGAGAAACAAAACAGTATGTGTAAAACAGTGGAAAGAAAATAAATTTAGACATTCTCTAAACACTCTGAAAAAGAAATACATGCAATATGCGTGCAAATGTTTTACTTACACACAGACATTCAGGAGTGCGTACATGCATCTCAGAAACACCAGGATGAGAATAACCATGTAAACTATTTACTGTACTTTTTCTTTACCTTTTGAGGCATTCATCTGACCTGCTCTGTCTGCATTTAGGCATTAAAGGTGTTGACCTTATACCTCTTTTCTATTCCTGTCTTCATAGTTAAGTACATACTTAAGCATTGGGTCTCAGATCTGAAGGCAGCTGGACCATGCAGAGGTGAAAAGCAAAGCAACAGGAAGCAGATATTTAGGTTCAGCAGTACTAGCAGAGCCCTTAAAATCTAGATACAAGGGTATGCTTAAAACCCTTTTAGTTCAATGGGATGAAGGCTCAGTGCTGAAGCTCAGCATACGCCTTAGTGGATGGGGATGGACTGTGGTTGGATGTCACAGTGCAAAAAAATAAGCATGGATGCAGTTTTTGCAGCCTCATAGCAAGTTATTTTAAAGCCTCCTGGCAGGATATATTTTTATTAGTTTTCCAGTCTTTCTTTGATGCAAAAACATTTTCAAGGTAGAAATAAAAAGAAAATAACATTAGTCTCATTTTGTAATCAAGCAGTAATGAGTGAGTGAAGATTGGTTCTCCCCATACTCTATTAATTCTTCTATTCCACTGCTTTTATTATCTTCGCAGAGGAGTTCAAGGGTTAAGCCATCCCAACATGCCTCACTCTCAATTTATAAAACAGAAAATCTTCCATAAATCAAAAGTTACAAACAGACTTTGTAATGTCATAACTCTTGCGACGGCTTTCCTTTTGATTGATTCCTATACATACATTCTGTCTGATTACCATAATGTGTTCTTGTGGGACAATTCAAGCAGGGGAGAAGAAAGGAGCAAGGAAAGAAGTAAATAACAAATGGTCCTGACTCCTCCTCATCGAGAGTGATTTCAGTCCAATGTTCCATCATATCAACTGGGAAAGAGAGTCTTAGGGTTTAGGCAATCAATTATAGATATGTGTAGAGGCAGACACAATCATTTCGCTGATTGTCACCAGTCGAGAGCAGTGACACAGGGAAGTGATCCATCAGTCTATTCTCACTGACAATCAGAGAAAGATGGCAGACACTTGTAGGCTAAAAGGCTCCTGGATTGGCTAGCTTATAAGATTGAAAAATAGCTGTATTTCAAACATATCCAAACCTTTAAGTACCTTTGTTCGAAGATTTCATACATTTCTAGAAAACATTTAGAGATATTACAGGAGCCTCGCATTGCGGTGGGTGGGAAGGAGAGCAAACTGCTTTCAAGTGTATTAGAATGAATAAAAAGTGAGGTAATCTTGTTTAAGTTAGAAATACCACTGTCCTTTATGATTTGCCAGCTTGTTTTCTGTAGTTTTGATGTTAGGCTTTTAATAAGGATTTTTTTTTGTAGATCACAATACATTGAAAATGAGCACATCCGTGGTAAGAAATTTAGCATTAGAGAGGATTAGCTAGCGTTTGTTCAGTTGCTTAAAGTTGTTTTTTCCTCAATATACAGGATTGTATTCATCTTCAAAATCACCATGGCTCGTCCATAATGGGGTTCAACACTCCGAGTACGGTTGATTCATAAACCTGAGAAATCCTCTCTTCTGGTAAGATTTACTTACATTATCAGAGCAGTGTAGAAAAACAGTCCACACACTCACTGCATCTGTAGTTACATCCAATGTCAGACTTAGTATATTTATTTTTTTCCTTTTTTTCCTGTTTTTTCCCTTCCTTCTTTTAAAATCTGGAGCTAGCGGAGTAAGAAAAAACGCAGAACACCAAGGAGGTGAAATAGAAATTAAGCAGCAGTAGCCCACAAGCTGTGGAGGACTGGCCTCGAGTTTGGAGATGAGGCCAGGTGGGCTGTCCAGCAGCCCTTGCTGACATCCTAGGCTGCAAAGTTTGGCTAGTGGCCCAGCTGTTGTCAACGTGTGAACATGAGATGAGTAACGTTTCGGCACTGTGAACTCTGTAGGCACATCTCACATCTCATGTCTCCCCTCCTCACAGCTCTCTGCTTGATAATTGAGAATCAAAATCATATACTGTCATAAAAATTGTGTTCTCCACCATTGGCTCACGTCTGTCCATAACTGCTTGCTGCAGACACTGCCTGCAGCCCTGTAACTCTCATATAGTTTCTTGAGAGAGGAACCTCATCATCTTACTCCGAGTTTGTGACCTCCCACCCTTTCCAAACCTACACTGGTTCTATTGCTTCTGTTCTCCTCTGATGCTCCCAGTCCTTTTACACACACGCCTTGCGTGAGCCCTCTGTGCCACTCCTGGTGCTGGGGCCACCTTCTGCTACCCCTGAGCTGGACTTCTCTCAGGACGCAGCTTTCCAAGCTCTTTGCAGCTCTGCAGGTCTTTCATGTGGCCTGCAGCGCGAGGAGCTGGACGCAGATGCTTTGCAAGCCTCCTTGCAGTGCAGCCTCACAAAGCAGAGCCGGCTGGACGCGCTGGCTGCGTTGCACTTCCACGTGGTTGAAATTCCAGAGTGGATGAAGCTGTACTTAAGGAAAAGGGTGAAAGAAGCCATAGAAAGTAACAGAATCATCATCTGTAAGGGCCAAAGCAGTGCTTCCCCTCTCTTGCCACAAGAAAACACCTACAGGAACAGGAGCCTGTCTCTGCATAACCCCTAGCCCCAGCAAGATGCAGTGTGGTCCTGAGCTCAGTATTTATGACAGTTATTGGTGTCCTGAGAGCTGCGTGCAGCTGACTGGTTATTTGAACCTTGCTCCTGTGTTCCCACTCTGGAAGCACTCTGGGCACAGGAAGGCACCACGTTTTGTTTTTTTTTCAGGTGGAAAAGGCATGAAAGCCAAATCCTGGAGCTAGTGTTTTAGATGCACCCAGGGCCCCTTTCCAGTAGTACATTGCCGACAAAATTCTTGGATAACATTAGTCTGACGGCAAAATGTATAAAATAGAATTGATTATTAATTCATAAAGAGCTTTGATATCTTATCTATTGCTCTTCTCTTGTAATGATTTTTAATGTCATCGCGGATTTTAATTTTGCATGAAACCCATCGTCATCTGTTTTCATTTGTTTGGTAAACCTTGTCTGTTTTATTAAGAAAATCTCAGGGCTTCTATGGGTAAGAATAAGGAAATGTTAATAGTAATTTGTTTCTAGTTCACTGCAACATTAATTTCAGCACCACATTCTAAGGATTTTATTTTTATAATTTCTCAACCAGGGGAAATATACTTAACGTTCCCCAAATCCAGTAGTCCAAATGAAGAATGAAAAATCCTCAGTGTCCTAAGATCATGTGCAAATCTTACCTTACCTTTTATTTACTATGAATGCTGCTGCAAGCCAATATGAACCATAACTCCATTTAGATAATAATAATCAAATTATCCAAACCTAGGAGTACATGTTTTATAGATTTTGGTCTAAATTTAATATAAAAATGCGGGAGTCCTTGTTTGGAAGAGTTTATTAAGGGTTAGCAAAGAAAAAGCTTTTTCAGTAGTCTATAACTCTCTAATGGCCTTTTTCAAATAAAATGGGAAAGAATTTGAAAAGAAACCTATATCAGTGAGCTGCAATTGTAACATTACAGTACAGGTCTATAAATCTTGACATGTTCAGAAGATTGCCTAAACCAGCAATACAATCTGTCCAAACCTCATTGTCTTCACGACCAGCCAGACTCATTTTAAGAAATGTATGTGGTCTTCAACCTAATTTTATCACCTTCATTTGTAAACTAGTCAATCAATCAAAGCATCCTGTGAGTCTAAATAGAAAAAGGAGTGCATTTTCATGCATTTCCAGACAGCACAGTCAAAAATTAATCTCCACTTGATCAGACATTCCTTGCCCTCATCTCAATAGACCATCATTAGGGTCAGCAATGTATATTAAAAATAGAGTTGCAGCGAACTGTTCGCCAGGGATTCTTTGCAAGCTACCTGCTGCCAGATCAGTGCTCATGGCTCCCTAGGAGCCTGCAAGAGAAGGCTGAGTTCATCTGGGAAAGAGCAGCCTAAAAACAAACTTAAAAGGGGGAAAAGAAAATTGTGAAGGAATTCATGTTCTGCACCAGCTGTTTCTGGCACCCTTGAGCTCAGGGGGATAACAGGCTGGTGAAATGGAAAGTGAGATCCCAGCTGGGACCTCATCTCGTGATCTTTTTCCTGCTCACATTACATACTATCTGTAGACATTATTATTATTATATACTTTCCCACTTATGTATTTCCTGTGTGTGAGATGAGCGTGAGGCTGAGCGGATTTATGTCACAGAGATGGGCAGTGAGTATGTGCTGTGCCCCACGGCCATAATTCCTGCTTTTCCATCACAGCGTTTACGGCCTTTGTTAGCGAGCACCTTTGTGCCCCGCCTTCCCGTGGATACGGAAAGGTGCATGGGGACTGACTCCTCTCCTCCTTGCAGCTGCTTTTCTCACCTCAGGCAATGCTGAGAAGCCAGAAGACTTCCTTGATGGGTCCCAGGTGGATTTTCAGTTGGTGCTAGAGTGTAGATGCACCTGAGACTGCTCCAGCCACCGCGGATCGTGGGGGATCCTCCTGGGAAGGAGGCAGAGAACAGGCAGCGCAGGACCCAGGGGTAGGAGATGATCATGAGAACTCCTCCTGCAGCACTGTTTGAAAGCCACGTTGTTGATCCTTAGGAAGGCCTGTGACCAGGGTGCTAGACATGAGAAGCTTTGGTTTCTTTTCCTACGTCTTAAATTTGTTTTGGGCCATGAGAAAAATGCCAGAATGGGAGACTTAGCACCTGAAGGCCCCTTTTCACCTGCCATACCTTTTCTCTGACTACCAGCAGGTGGGTACCTCCCTGAGCAGAACAGGATATTGAGGATATTTAGCAAAGTCAGAATGTGACCAAAGCACTTGGAAGTCAACAGAAGCAGGAGAACATGGCTGGTAGGGGCAGTTGCCAGCCTGGCTGTACTGCAAGTGAAGATAAAAGTGCTTTTTGGTCCTAAGTCCCATTTTGTGAGTGAGAGCTGACTGCAGCAGCCGTTACCAGTTCTGCTAATGAGAAAGAGCTGTTTTCTTGCTCTGAGAAGGAAGGATGAGAGCCAGGTTGTTTTCTGTCTCTAATAATTGACTTGCAGCACAACATCCACTTCCAAAAGAGGATCTAGTTGGGATGACAGTGGTGGAGAAGCTGTTGATATAGCAGAAATGGCAACAGTAGCCAAATGCATGAAATTCATCTGGGTAAGAGATTCTCTTTCTAAAAATATACAGACACAGAGGCCCTCCTTCTGTCACAGGTTCAGGGAGATCTGCTGGTAAACACAGGACACACTCCTCTGCATTATTCCTTCTGGATGAAGGGCACGTGAATGAACCTGTAATACTGGGTTGCTGTGAAGTTGTTGCGTCCCCATGCTACAGAGTGCTACTAATTTTCCCCAGTCTTTCCTGGGCTGCTCTTTTGGCTAGAAGGGGGGTCATTGGGACCTTTTACACCTAAGGACCAAGAAAATCCTTCTGTTTCCAAAGACAGTGCTGAGACAGAAGATCACTGAAGTTTCCATCGTTTCCATCGGGGTGCTAGAGTACCCTGTACAGAAGAGATGCAGCGGGACAACGTGCTGTCCATCTCCCATCAGTAACTCACAAAGCAAGGTTTCCTTCTATGGTCCGGAATAGATGGCTTTTTTCATGAAATAGAGTCATAAAAGACAAATACACTAAACATAGAAGGAATTGTTATTTTCACATGATATTTTGGAGAAATTATTGAAGGACGTTTTCATCTTTGCACAGAATTACTCCAGTAATCACGTTGAGATCAGCGAGATGCGGAGTTGGAAAGTGCAAGAGGATTTCAGGGAACCTGTGATACCTTTCTCATACTTTCAAGGGAAAAATAAGTTTATATTCAAGTGGCTCTGCCATAGCCTGTGCAACCTCGTGATGGAGTTGGGCTCATTTTTCCTAGAGGTATTTTCTTTTGTAATTAAAGCTGGTGTGTACAGAGCATGGTCGGCATTGGAGAGCAGGGCCCGTGGGTTCTGCTGGGTGCCTCTGAGGGCAGGAACTGTTTGCTGGGTGGCGTGGTGGATTCGGTGGGTGTTTTAGATTGATGATTATGTGGTTCTTGACCATCTGCTTCTTGTTTGTCGGTGCAGGTGACAGCCTTGTCAGGATGGAAGGAGATAAGGAAGCATGGACGCAACACAGGACCTTGTTCCCCCCTCATTTACACCTGTGTAAATCCAAGAGGGTGGCTGCTTCTATAGAGGAGGTATTTCTGATTTACACCACCCGTTGTGAGCTCTTGATCCCACGTTGTGGAGTTAGCAGCAGCCAAGCGGAGGCAGGAGAGACCTGTCGGTGTCTGTCAGCAGCCCATGAACCTGCCCCGCAGATGGGGAAGGAGGAATGTCCAAGAGATGCCTCAGGTCTGGGGTAGAGACCCTCTTGTGGGGACCTCCCCAAAACTGGGGACTTCAGAGAAAACAGACCCACAGCATTTCAGACGTTTCAGTCCCTAATCTCTGCATCCTGCCTTTGAAAGACCAAACAGCTTTGCTCTTATGTGTCCTTAAAGAGTGTCTACTAAATTTCCAGAGAATATGCATAGACTTGAGCGCAGATTCTTCCTCTTTCCAAGTCTTTCTTTCCCACAAGGGGTCATTGTAGAGCAGAGCAAGGATGACTTAAAAAAACTAGGTATTTTTTCTTCTATTCTGAAGTGCAGTAGCTATTTAGATGCTATTATTCTAAATCTAATTGTTAACGGCATTAATTTTATCTGAAAAAATAGCACGATGCTTTAACAATTCATCCTATTTATTTCATCAGTGCTTAGCTCAACTGCTTTAAGGTTGAAAAATATTTTACTATAACCAAGGTTCTTTTAACAAAATGCTAACATAAAATGCCAATCCACTGTGGAAAAAATCTGGAGATTTGTCTCTGAATAGATGAAATATTTTAAAACAGATATATATTTATGTATAGTAATTAAGAAAAAAATAGAAGTCTGGAGAGAAGATTTTTCTGAATTGGAAATTAAATTCAGCCATATAACATCTATGAATACCAGACACAATTGCCAGTCATCAGACTACTGTTGATTCCCAGGTAACTGTCTGAGCTTGTGGGTCTTTTTTCTTTTTCTTTGGGGAGTGGTCTACAAATAAAGCCTTTTCAATAATTCAGGCAGGTGACATGATAAATACAAGTTCTTTAGCATATTAAGCTTGAAAATAAAAACATGTTTTATCATATGTAACTTTAAAAGTAATCATATAATTAATGGGTGAAAAACAGAGAGAAAGATTGCCAGAGATTAAGATTAAGCCCTGCAGAAGAGAATGTTCTAACTAGAAATTGGTTTAATTAATAGCACATTTTACATAATGATTACAGTGTAATTGCGCTGACTAGCAGAGTGTCATTAAATATATCCATGCTCCTTTACAACACCCTAAGGCTAAAAATAATGAGTTACATTGAAAATCACTATGCAACAGGTTCATAAATAACATTTAAGCCTATACAAGGCGAATACTTATAAATAATAAATATTTGCCTTTTGTAATTGAAGAAAAAATGACAGCCTTCTTTTTCTACTACCCTGTAGATTGTCATGTTATAATGCTGAAAAGATTTTTTCCCCTTGCGTTCTCTAGAAAGTGTTGAATAATTTATTCAAATGCTAATATTCCACATAGCCTGACTTTGAGGAACAAATATTCCTACATAAAGAATAAATGCCAAGTTGCTTATTACCAGCTTCGTTTTACTTTGCATCGTGCAGTCCCCAAAAAACTATCACAGTCTATTACACATGTCAAATGAAGTCAGTGGCCAGATTTTCCTCCAGAATAGTTACATTCTTCTTTATTTAAAAATTACCCCTTCTCCCAAAATGTTCATCATGCTCAGAGCTGTTATGTAGCAACAGCTGCTCCTCAGCTCCAAAAAGGACGACATCATAAACCTGATAACTTTTTAATCTGTAGGTTTTCTCTGGTGAATCAGGAGTATCTAATAAAAACGGATTTGATTTCGTATTAGCGGTACGCTGACATTTGAAAGACCCCCAAATGGTTCGTATTTAGCTGGCTAACCAATTCCAGCAACCTCTCCAGTGTCAAAATAAAGCAACGTGCAGAAGCCTCAGTTCAGCAGATGGAAATGTTCTAGCACACTTGAACATTTCAGAGGGTTTTAGCTCCCACTAGTTCTTACACCAAGCCGTAAAGAGTGGGCTGATACCATCAAAGGTGGGATTGCTTGGCTGGCCCCTTCTCCAGTGACAGGAATGGTGTAAAACTCTGGTATTATGGAATAGTGCTGTACTGCATCCTAAGGTCCTTCCAACCTCAATTACTCTGTGATTTGTCTTTGTGCCTAGGGGTTTTCTACAAGCCACCTGTATGTTTTGGGTGTGATCTTCCTGACCCACAGGGCTGAATCTTGCTCTGAAGTGAATCAGTAATTGTAAGAGAAACGAAGGAGTCTGACCTGTGTGATACTGGAGTGCACCACTGGTAGAGGACCAGGACCACAAGTCTGGGAACATTCAGGTGATTGAGGTTTTGCACTTTGCTAATGATAATGAGGCATTTGCTGACATGCTCTTGCCTCTTCTGGTAGAATTAGGGTTATAATGCTGTAACAATAGAAATGAAAACTTCATATTGCCCGAGCAGTGACAAAGCAAGTGCGAGCACCCGTAATGGAAGACAGAGTAGTTTAATACCAGGAGAAAAATACAGTATTTGGTGGTAATTAAATATTATGAAAATGACAGTAGAACTAGAAGTCTGATTATGCGTGGAGAAGGCATAATGTTTTTGGAAGACACACAATCCAGTTGGCTTTAATCATTTACTCCTGTTTCCCTCTATCACCAAAGTGAAAATAAGGTAACATCTTCTTGCTCTAGTGAGCCAAAATTCTTTTTTTCCCTTGTATTATGCACAACCAATGCACCTTTCTATCCCTAGAATAATAACTCTTTTTTTAGCATTATCCTAAACACAGAAGATAGTGAAGATTCTGGAGCAGCAAAAAAATGGAACCCTAGGTGAATTTGAAGAGGTTGGTTAAGGAAAACTAGTGTTACTCACAGTGGAGTTTGGGCAGTGGCAGGGCAGATAGTCAGGGCAAATCTTGGTTTTCTATTTCAGCCTTAAGAGAAAAATATATTTGTGTCAGTGAAAAATCACTAAAATATTTTATTTCTAGTAATTTTTACAGCTTACAGCATCCCTTTGGAATCTCTAGAGCCCACTTTACTTCCAAGGCAGGAATGGACTACCAGTGCAAATCTGGACTAAGGTAGCTAGAAAGCAACTCTTCCTTCCATACAACACCAGATCTGCCTTTGGCAACATTACTCACCCCTACTGACAACTTTGGGAGGTAAGAACTACTGTATAATCCCCATTTTACTGCTAGAGAACTAACAGAAAACTATCTTAGAGGAGTGATATTGCATCACAGAAGTCAAAAGCAGTGGAGAAAAAAGAATTCAGTTGTTCTTAGACCTTCATCTTTGCTTATTTTTCTATTGTTAAGTGTGCTCATGAAAACACTGGTATATCCAGCTGCTGCACCTGGAATCTTCTGCCATTGTTGTGTGAATAAATCTATGGTGCCAGCTTTTGCAATTTTATTGAGGATCTCAGAAATAGTAATTTCCTTGCTCTTCTGAAAAAAACCCAGCATCTCTAGTCATGCATACATGTCCGCTGACTGCAGACCAAATTCCAGAGAGCAATTTTTAAAAGACTCATTTTATTATTATTCCATCTCTCTATTTTTAATGCTGAAGCTAATAAAAATACGAATGTGCTGAGACTTTCTCTCTGTGGAAAAATGAGCACCCTATGTTCACATGTTGTTCTCCATGAGGACCCACCTTTCCAAGAGGGCGACCGTTGTCTCCTACTCTGGTCCCTGCTGCTGGCAGGAGCCTCACGCGCTGCCGAGGTCCCAGGTCTGAGTGACACACATGGCCCAGCACAGAGCAGCACCAAGAGGCCAAGCCAGGCTGGACGGACGGGCAGTTAAGCTGCATTTGCTCAGGTTCAAGCTCTTTACGTGGGGAAAAGCAGGTGAGGCCCAGAACAAGGACCCTAGTTTGGCCTCCACATCTGAGCTGACGTTGCTTCAGTGTCTGCACCCTGCTTGTGATCCAGCTGAGCTCATCTGAAAGCACCAGCTTGTGGCCAGGCCCTAAAGCAGCTCCTGCTGGCACAGGAGCAGTCGGGCTGTGGTGGAGCTGCATCTCCCCACATCAATTACGCAGTTTGTGACAGAGACACTAATTGCTTCCACCACAGCGACTTTCCACCTCCCACAGCCTTCTCATTTCTGGCCCTACTCTCCTATTCTCCCTGGGAGGAATAAGAATATTTAATTAATCTTTTAAAGACGTCCCTCTTTGCAAGATCCACATCTGTGTCCCACGGTCAGTTGTGGTGCTACAGCCACCAAGGTGGCTCTGCCTGTGCCCTGTGGCAGGAGTTTTCTGCACGGAGACTGGGCTAGCGCCGCTCTCAGGGTGTCACTCGCGACTGGTGTAGGCACAGACTGGAGCCCAGCATTACCAAGGAGCTCTGCTTTCAGGGCTGTATCCATAAAAATAGCTATTTGCCGTCCACGATGATGGACAAGCTAGATGTCATTTTTCCCATTTAAGTGCTCCACAACACAAGCAGATCAGGAGTTGCTTACCCTGAGTCTTGAGGGGGATTGCAACCATTTGTAGAGAGCATTAAAATACATTTTTAGAATTGGATAGATTGTCTTAATTCTCTCACTGTTAATGCCTTAATTAATGAAGCCCAATAATTAAAAAGATCATAGCTAACATGGGAGATGTGATGCATTAATGTTTATTTGGATCCTGACTCAAGTCTGCTGATAATCTACGTACCTACAAGGGCGACTCTTTCCTATTCGAAAAAAAACAGGGATGCATTTTACCACACAAAAGGGAATAAAAAGCCAGTTGATTTAAAATGCTTACACCTGATTTGCTGGAGTTAATACAAAATACTTGTACAATAGCACAAAAGGGTAGATTTTAATCTAAGAAGAAAGATTAAGAAAGAATGTCTTTCCCTGTTTATTCACTTATACTGGGCAATAATATAATTTTCAGTCTCACGTCTCTATTTCAGACCACATATGGCAGTAATATTGGATCCTCACCATCGCAGCTTAACCATGACTAAACAGGTTGATGAATGTCATGCATCTTATCATCATACATGCATATTTTTAAATATAATTCACTTTTGATCTGCACCCTTGTGCAGTGGCGAATGAAAACAGTTAAGATTTCTTCCACTGTCTGCCTTTAAATGTATTAAACAGCCCTGCTGTCAATAGATTATATTCTTGTACAATGATAATAGCCCAAAAAACTAAGAGGCCTTGTCAGGAATTGCAGTTGTCACAGTTTGATGCAAATGATTTTACTTGGTGTTCATCTGCTGCACAATCATCTCATAATCTGGATATACATCACAGCATGACATGTAAATTTCCTGCTACTCTGCTTTCATTTCCAGAGGCAGCAATCAAATGAAAACCATTCAACCTCACCAAAATGTATAAATAATTTTCATTCAAACATATTAACAGTCAAAATATGAGAATTTATCACAGAGCACTATGCCTTTTAAGAAGCAATAAAGACTTTACTTTTTAAGCATATTTCTACTTAGAAAAGTAATATGAACAGTAACTTGCAATTTTAAAAGAGGATTTAAAAGTCCACACTTAACACCTAATCTTCAAACTTAGGTGTGCTGATGCTGCTGTGCTGCACCTACTGCTTTTAAAAAAATAGCCTAGAGAAGTGTTGGGAGGGAGAACAAGGGAATACATCTTGTTTCCAAAGGGTGCAATTCAAATTACTGATTTATCCTCCGACTTGTCACGTAAAAGCAATATAAATATTCAAATACAAAAAAGTGAAAAGAGAATACTGTTTCATAAAATCCACTGATGCAGCAGATAGGACTTTCTGTAGTTTAGTTGTTCGTGTTCTTTCCTACTCTCGATTATATTCTGATTTAGTTTACATTAAGGATTTTTCTTCCTGTTGACCACTATCAACTTTTCAGTGGAGCTTACAAGCAGGAACACCCCAAAGGTCTCTTCTAAAACTCAGCCTTTGAAATTCAGACATCTCAAACAAGCAGCAGCTTGATCTTGCGGTCCAGCAGCGTTAGCTGTCAGTTATCTGGCTTCTGATGGAAAAACAGCTGAAGAAGGAAAGTATTTGCCCTAGCTGGATGGCTGGGAAGTGGAATAGGATACTGAAGCCTGGCAGCTTTTTCTGGTTCTTGCAAGTACTTGAGCAGAGGCTGAGTTCTCTGGGAGATGGGAGCAGGACGGGCCATTCACCACCACAGGTTTGAATCTTCTGGTGCTGGAGCGAAAACTCATGTACCCTCTTGCCACCTGCCAGCCCTGTCCTTGCTGTGAAACCTCAGCAGGATAAGGCCGTGAGGGCGTTTTTTAGGAAACTAGAGCTAGAATTACACTGCAGTTGCTTCTTAAATGAACCATTTCTGTTTGTTACAGGGGCGGATCGAGCCTGGCCGCCAGGCTGTGCTCCCTGGTTGCTGGGTCCACTGTGGTGCCTGCCGAAAGCCCTGGCACCGGCTGCAGGGGAGGGAACAAACCTCTGCCGAGCAAAGGAAGGTAGGAACAAAGGACAGTTCGCTCTTCTTATTAATGGTGATGCTGAAAAAAATCACTGCTTCTCTATAAATTGGGTGCTTTTTTGGAGAAACAGGTAAAAACTGCTAAGATGACAGTTTTCCCCATTTTTCCAGTGAGTGTGTCTGAGGAAGTAGAAGTGCAATAACCTGGGGTACAGCAGGCTCAGCCATTTGAAATAAAACTTTGCAGTACTAATGTTTTTGTAACTGCTTTCATATTGTAATGATATTTTTCCAAGCACTGGTTTTATTTGATCTTAAATACCTTTTTGGGAAAGTCCAGTGAGCTGACTCTAATAAAATCATGCTATTGAAAAAAGGTTTAAGTGGAATGTTCAGAATAAATTACAAAACTGCATGCAAGAATACCAGCCAGTGCTGCAATAAAAATCTGGAAATGAGGATTCTTGCAATATATTTTAAAGAAGTAGTATACTTTTTTTTGTTCATTTTTTTCCACAGAATGTTTCATAATAGAAAGCCTTTGCAACATGAAAGAGACTGAATGAATAACGAATGAATAAACTGCCAAAGAAATTGCATTAAAAAAAAACTTTGATTTTTTTTTTGCTATGGTATATATTTCGTATCATTTTCAATAACTCTTGTAAGATAATAGGAAAAGTAATTCTGTTCCATTTTGCTGTGCCAAAATAGCTAAATTATATCAGACTGTCAGATTTCACACATGCACACCCATACATATATACAGGCCCTTTTGATCAGGAGGTGATATCAGTAAAAAGATAGAGGTTCTTTTCCCTGCTCTGGAAAGCAAGGAAAATCCTGGAAAGTCCAACTGAGGCTTCTGCCTGAAGTTTTTCATAGACTTACTCTTCTCCTGAACTGTAGATCAGTTAGGTCAGATTCTTACAGCTGAATCCAACTCTGAATACAAAAGGTGCAGAAGAGGAGTGAATTACCAGTGCACAAGCAGCATTTCTGCTTGTCTCGCCTCTGCTGGGAATCACAAGGGATCTGGGGAGGCTTTCTCAGTTGTGACACTTGTCCCTTGAATTGTTTAGCCTAGGACTCAGGGCAGGGGGAGTCGCCTAATGGAGCGGGTGCTGTGGCCCTAATTAGAAGGACAAAATACACGCAAAATATCGATGGACCTGGGAGGCCCCTTCAGATCACTGCAAACTGTCTTTTCAGTTGCTTGCCATCTTATTTGATTTTTGCAACCAATAACATCACTGCCAACATTATTCTTATCCTGGGCTTGTACTCCCTGAGCCTGGCAGAAAATGGTTCAGTGAAATCAAATCTATTAGCTGTCACTCATCTGCAGGCAGGTCCGTGCTCCTTGTTCAGCGCGCTGCAGGCGGTGGCATGCGGGAGGCTTGGGAGCCGGTGGCCTCTGGGCTGTGTGTCCCCAAAAATGAGTATGTGGAGGGGGGAAATGAGGGAAAGAGCCCGAGTTTCCTTCCTTTGTGGGGACACGATGCTTATATACCTATGAGTACTTGCCAGCATCCCTCCCTCCCTCCCTGTGCATTCCTCTTGGGAAGAAGCCCTGTGGCCCCGGCGTGTGTACGGGGAGGCCATCGCTGCAGTCCCACGGACACAGCTCCTCCGAGCCAGCCTCCTCTTGCCTGTGAGGTGGCGTCAGTTCTAGCTGCAGGTTTTGCAGAGGGTTTTGATGAGGGACAGTGAAGAAGCTGCAGATGTTGAAAGGGAGATTCTTCCCCAACCATCAGGGAAGAAGGGACAGGGCTTTAATGGAAGCTGCTGGTCAATCAGTAAGAAAGGGCTGCTGGAAGGGCTGTATGCTGAAATGTGAATCCACAGCTGTAATACCATTCTTGATTTGTTCCTTTTCAAGAACTTCAAATGAACAAGAGGCTTCTTGCCTGGTTATACTGTCGCCTCCTTCCTGTCTGTGGATCCATGTGGTGGAGGACAAGCCGGAGAGGAAAGGAGAAGCTAAGCAAGGAGACCCAAACTAGCCCTCTGCCGACCCAAAAGCCTCTTTGTGTGCCAGTTGTCCTGGAGAACCGTGGAGGAGGTGATGAGATCGGTCGTGACCTGGACATCCCTCTGGTCCGTGAACACATGCACTGTAAGGAGGATGAAGGCATCACCGCTTGCTCAGCTCTGGTGACTGGAATTCCAGGCTGTCCATCAGCCCAAGCATCAGAGAGAAACTTGGAAATACAGTCATATTATGTCTCGATTATGTCTTAGTGTTGGACCTATTCAAAGCCAGTGGTCTGTCTTGTGCCTCTCTGCATTCAGCTTAAAACTTAAATCCTCTTTGTTCTTGCTGGCTCTGTGCTTGGAGCAGTAGCAATAACTTGCGCAAACATCTCACATCAGGCACAGGTGGAAGGGAATATATCAGACATGAGGTTTCTTCCACTGCCTTGAAGGAAGGAGTCTTCAGACCAATTAACCAATATGGTTTAACCATATTAAATCAAAAATTGGAGTTCCACCAGCGTAAGAAAGTATGGATTCCTGGAGACGTAAGGGCAGGCAGTCCTGTCTGGGCTGAAACACTGGTGAATGATAAGACTATATGTAATGACACTACAAAAGAAATACAGAAATGCAAATCCTGGTTTGTGCAACATCTCCCCAGGACTAACACCACCGTTCATGACTGTCCCCACTGACATCCCTGTATCTAGCTGCTTACTAACAATAGATACTTAGACCTACATATCCAAATTACTATTACAACAGGGTGCAAAGTTCTGCTTTCACACTTCTAAGCTTTATTTTCTATTGTTTAGATTGGAATTTTTTTTTTACTACGGAGTAGTAATTTTTGGATTGTATCTGCCTACTCCAAGAGAAAGCACTGTATACAACTATAGCAAACATGCCACTGAAAGGCAACTGTAATAACTTGCAGGTTGTGCAGGAGTTACCGGCATTTTCTTGCTTTGAGGCTCACAGGGACATGACAGGGAAGGCAGCCACTGCCATCAGCCACGTCGCTCCATCACTGCAGTTCACTGTGCTGCGTGAAAATGAAAAATGAATTCTCATGTTCTTCTGGGGAGAATTCAGCTTGCACAGTGAATGGTCACCCGGTGAAGTATTCCTTTTGTACTAGCAAGTGCTAGCAAGAACTGTGTTTGCTCAATGTGTAGCCATGCAAACACCCACAAAGTGAGCGCCTATGCATTGCAGTGTAAACTGGCCACACAAGGATTTAGGCAGTAAGCTTGGAACCCCATGTGATTTCAAGACAAATCCTCTTTTCACTTCCCAAAATCTCTTTAATCTGGATTTACACAGACATCTCTGAGATCCCAACTGGCATTTTGCTCTACCGGATGAGGGAAGTTAGCATTTTATAGAGATAAATGTCTGATGTGGTCAGCTTCAGACACAGAGGGGAAGGTAGACAGACACAATTGGAAAGGTGGGCAGAGGATTGGAAACAAAAGTCAAAAGAGCATCGATCCTTTGGTCTACGAGACTTCAAGAGTCAGCAGGGAAAAAAACAACCACCTAAAAAACATCGTTTGGCCCATAGGGACCTTCTTTCATTCCTTATACCTGGGCATGTGGCATTGGTAAGAGTGAGGCAAAAGGAAGAAGAGGGTAATGTGAAGAAGTTAGTGAGGTCCTATGGGAATCAAAGCCATTCAGAGTCAGGGCAGAGTCCTGCAAAAGTAGCACCCAAAGTTATGATCAGAGCTTTTGGTCCTCTGATGCCTCTTCTTGGAACCCGACATGCCAAAAACTGGAGGAATTTCTTTTCCCCTATAAGCATTTACCGGTGCTCCAGTCTTGGCAGTACTGCACAGTCAGCTCTGCCCTTATCCATGAGGTTTCCAAGGAGATTTTCTTCCATCTTTCCCAGCTGAAATGGTAAGCACTGTAAAAAATGCTGCATCAAAAAAACATAGAGGGTAGAAGGGCTTGGTCTTATATCACAGAGTCGCCCAGTGAATCATTTTTTTTCGCAGGATGGCAGGAATCTGTTTCCTGTTCCTCACTCAGAGAATTTAGAGGTATTTCTGGTCTCCTGGTTGTCAGGGTTTTTTTATATGGAGGCTGAGGCTCTAACCTCTCACAGGCACTGAATATTCGCCTTGCGCGGTGTGAGTAGCTTTGGGACCTAGTGCAAGGTGATGCATTCAGTTACATAGAAAAGCAGCAAAAATATTATGAGCTGTGACTTGCGCAGGGTCGTGCATTTGTAGGTTTGGGCCTAAGTCTTTCATCTTTGTCCATCCAAACTCCAGATACGGAAAAATGACCAGGTAGGCTCCATCTGGAGTGGTGGAGCCGGGTCAAAACGGTGCTGTTCTAAGAGCAGGCAGAGCAGTCTGGAAAGAAATGGGACCCGGATGTCTGGGAGACAACAGATTTATCCGATCTTCCTTACGGTTTCCATTACTGCTGCTCTGGAAAGCCCCCAGGTAATGTCTGAAGCTCTCTACCCCACTGGGAAATGCTGCAGATTTCTACCAGGGCATGAATCCCAGCCGACGTACAGCTGCTTGGAGGGAATCAGTGTTTGAAATACTGCACTTCAAAGCTCTGATGGAAAAGTTCCATGAAGAAAACTGCTGAGTGCCAAGAGAAGAAGCAATTTTCTTTATGGAGCAGCCTTGCGATGTCCGATTCTAACTCACACTTTTTATGAGGAATAAATACATACTCCACAAATTTTGATGACCACTCATATTTTTATTTCAGTAGCTTAAATATTTTTCTTTCAACTCTAGGAGAGGAAGGGGGAGGTGCACTTTATACTGCTGTCCCCCAGATTTTCTGCTACCTGATTTGGGCGCTCCAGGCAGATTCCAATGCAATGCAAGCTGGAGGCACCAAGGAGCACAGAGCAACTTTCCTGAGGATCAGTACTGCCCATCGCCTGCTGCCCAGATAACCTGGCAGTGAGATTCAGGTGAGCAGGACTCCACATTCATGCAGGTCATTGCAGACTTTGCTGAGATTTCTCAGCAGTGCCAGGTTTTACAACCAGTATTTTTTTTTTTCCTTATAGAAAGCTGTGACTTTCCTTTGGATTCTCAGAAGGTCCTGCTATCCGACAAGAGTGTTGCTACTCTTTTAGAGACCAGACTTTGAACTAGTTGGCTGCTACAATACCAGCAAGACAGTATCCCAACAGCAGAACAGTAAGTGCAATAAGTGGAATTTTAATTCAACCGTCATATATGGTCATCATATGACCTGCCATAAATGTTCAGGTATGAGATTCATGCAGAATGCGCTGCTATTGTTAGTTTTATGTTATCCTTTACCTCCTGGATGTGTGTGCATATGCACATACAACACATGAAAAGTGCATTATAAAGATTGCACAGTCAAAACACATGAGATGATAGGAAATATGTAATGAGGTTTATCTGGACAATGTTAATTTGACTCACTTGTACCTTGTTCAGTCTCTATTATCATTATCTCTCTGTCTTATACTGGATTTTCCATAGAATGCCTGCCTGAGGCAATAGAGAAATTTAACTTGGTCTAGAGCTGTCTCAGAATTGGTTTAGTCAGGATTCTTGCAGATTTTAATATAGACCCTAAATAGCTTTTTATTCATTTAGATTTTTGTCTTCAGAAATACTTGTGGGATTTACTAGATTTTTTAAGCGTAATGAACGCAACTCAAAAGTTCATCATGTGATGTCCCATTGACAGCCATGGGTGTCACGAGCAGATGAAACTCTAAATCTATCACACAAACTTCAGCCTGAAGCAAACAAAAATCTCTTAAGTTGTCAGGATGCACATGGACCATCATGGGGGAAGTTTTGCTCTCCCAAATATTTCCATAGAGAAAACAGATGACAAGATAGAAATGTCAGATCGCATTTCCAGATCTTGGAAAAGTTTGTTTTTGTTGGCCCAGACTTTGGCTCAGGCAGAAGTGTATGAGGACAGGGGTTATATGACACCCTGGCCCACAGTAGCTGAGAAGTTGTAACCCCAAGTTGTCCCGTATTTGATCCGTTTTACCCTTCTGCAGTCTCTTCCTTGTAGCAAATCACAGTCTCCAGCGAATCACCTCTTACACCCTAATGCAAGAAAACGAAGCGTTTCCATTCCCTCAGAACCCAGTCTAGTTGAAGAGAGGCAGGGTCAGATCCTGGAGATTGTGAGCAGCAGAGTCTTCACTGCTGTTTTCTTTCGGTCAAATCTGTACCTAGCACGATGTGAAGCTTCCAGAGTGACAACCGTGGAGTATCCAAGCTGGATCTCTGCCCAGTGTAAGCGGAATGCACATGAAATTTAGAGATTGAAATGCCTTGTGAGCTTGGGTCAGCTGTGATTACTTTCTTTCAAAAGCTTGTAACTCAACCAAGTTTAGATGGGCTTTTGTGGGAATGCCAGAACATATACCCTTGAGCACTTTCCTGCCAAATTTCAATCGGCTCAAAATGTAGGAAGAATTAAGTGGTGTTAAAACTCTTCCAAGAGGAGATCACTTTTTTTTTTTTTTTTTAATGGGGAAAACTGTTTTAAATAAAAAAAGAATCTGGAATAGCCTATCCTTAGCTACACCATTATTTACATGTCCCGCACAAAATTAGGCACACTCAAAATATTGTTTTTATACTGATCTTATTTTTGAGAATGGATGAATAATTT